>NW_027176229.1:15201608-15231608 GCF_023055335.1 Clinocottus analis | reverse complement strand
CCGTGGCCCACAGCTCTGTGAGAGCTTGCTCTCATTCTTACACCTTCTTGTCTCCCCCTGCCCCCAGTTAACCTCTCCCCTCCTCTCTGCTCCATGCCCTGGTCTTCGCCCCTGCCCGCTGCAGAGCAGCAAAGCGTGCATATGTCAACATGGCATTAACACTCCACCTCGTTCATGTCCAAACACGCGTGTGACATGACTCAGCGTAACGCGGTGGCGGAAAACACGCTCCTCTGAGACCAGAGGGCTGCGCGCAACAGGCCAGTGAAAGAGGAAGGAAGATGATAAGAGAACACAAATGCAGAAGGACAGAGAACAGGGACAGAGAGATAGGCAGAGGGGAATAAAAAGAGAGAAAGGAACAGCTGATGGAAAAGAGAGAGGATGCAGCAGAGGAGAGAGGGACAAGCGGGGGAGGGAAAAATGAAAGAAACTGAATAAGAGGTTGTATTGTTTCTTAAAGAAATACAGAGAAGTATCACATAAGCACAAAGTAAGTGTTGAACGCTGAAATGTCCCTTTTTATTTGAATTCAAACTGCTGGTTACAACCATTTCACTATCTGCTCAACATATGGAAATGCCCGTTCTTTTTCTCCCTGTACTCCCTCTACACTCCGCTCTCTCTGCATTGCCATGGCAATGATGTTACAGTGAGTCACCTCCACGTCCCCCTCCTCCTCAACACTGCCAAGAACGAACATGGGAGCATGTGAGAGAGAGAGACATAAACCGAGAGGGGAAGAGGGAGAGAGACAGAGGAGGAGAAAGGGCTCAGTTTCCCTGGAAACAGACTGGGGGTCTCCCTAGCCCCTATTGGTTCTCAACTGGTTGCTTGTTACCCACAATGCTTGACGCCAACACACTCTGTTTCTAGGTCTCTGTCTCTTCACATGCAGAAAAACACACAGGTTCCCGGAATGCAAGTTTGCACTTCATGCCGCTGATTCAAGCTGTTCATTGTCAGGTTTTCTTTATGCTAATAATCAGATAATGAAACATCCGCCCCCAACAGGATTTTACCGTGTCTTGTTGTGTGATTATTGAAGGAAGGACTGAATGTGGAGCTGCTGTTCTGAACAGATGTGATACTTTGCAGCATGTTTCGTAATATTTTCTGATAAATTACGGTGAAGTAAAACAATTCCAAGTAAAATTGTGAAATAGTTTAGGGACCAACAATCAGTTTATAATTGGTTCCAACAAGATATAAAACATATCTTCAAAAGGTTTGATGCAGCTGGTGGTAATTGCAACAATATGCAACGAAAGCTTGAAAAACAAGTCGAAGATGCTTCGGTTGAGAAAAGTTCTGCTGAAATTTGAATTGGTGGAGCTTGTTGGGAGGCAGCCCTTTAAGAGAAGATTTCAGGGGAAAACAGTCCAACAGTCAAAAATGTAGCTGGAAGGTGCATTGTTAAGGCGAAATAGGGATTTTATTAAGAGTGTCTCTGAGCAGGAAATAACAGTGATTTGAACCATTTTCAAGCATTCGTTCATTTGTACTATTTCTTGTCAAAGTGTTTTGAGGCATAAAGACATGTAGATCAGACCTCTTAGATAATTAGATCATTGCAACATAATCTTGAGTCTATAGTAGACATTTTGGCCTGTTGATGGCACAAAAAGAAAAGTCCCTGAAGTGTCCAATCATTATATTTGGAGTGAGCATTTAGTCTGAAAATGTTGACTCGACTTGCCATTCGTGCAGTGCTAGAGAGGAATTAAACAATAATGACTTAACATTACAGCATTTTCCATTGCAATGTTCTGAAGGTTGCAGAACATCAGTACCTACAGAGCAGCGAATGAGGGGTAAAGACCCATTTCATGAATAGAAGCCAATATTCAACCAAGTAGAGTTGAAAGCTGAAAACATGTCCTTGAGTGTGTGTCCAGTAGAGTGTCCTTCTGTTTAATGGAAGAGCACACATTCATATTGTACAGTACATACGTCACACTACACACACTACACACAGGATCCGTTTTCAGTTCAGTTCGCTGCACCTTCCTTTCAGCGCAGTACTTAGGCACTTGTTTTCCCAGAGTGCATCAGGACGTAGATGAATTACACAGTCATGTTTGGTACTACATATTTACAAATGTGTGTATCCTTAAGCTGTACAATCAAGACAGAATGTGTGTGCTGCTGTTAAATTGAGCGGAGTGAATACATTTACATGCATGAATGTAAGATCTGGCAGCGTGAGACAGAGCATTTTTTATCAAAGGGGGTTGCTGTTGCTGCTGCCTCTTGATCTCTTCTTCCCCTCTAAGTATTGTGTGCCTGCTATGACCCACAGCGATGCCCCACAACGATACCAGGCTCTCCTTGCTTTGAACGCTCACCTGCACACAGCTGGCTACAGTCAGCGAGGTGCCGTGACACTAGCTTTTATTGCAATTTTAGCCAACGTGCCAAAGGTCTCCATTCCAGGGGTCACGGCAGAAATAAGATAAGTTATATAAGCAGAAGCTGCTCACAACTTACAATATGGCCTGAAGATGTGAGCGGTCACAGCAGAAGCAGTTCATCAGTCTATTAGTCAGTCGACAGAAAATGTATCCACAACTAACTTGATGATTGATTATTCACTTCAGGAGATAGCATATACATGTCACACACTCCTCTTCCTCCTTCTTAGTTTCTCAGGTACTTTCTTGTATGTTCTGGTAAATTGTATATTTGCGAGGTTTAGACTGTTGGTCAGACAACTCAATATATTTGAAGATATCAGTTTGTTAAAAATGTAAAAAAAACAAACAACAACAACATATGTGTCTATTGCTTTTCACTTTTTCTGACATTGTTTTAATTAAATAATTAATAATAAAATCAAAATAGAGATTAATAGTTAAGGAAAACAATTGTTAGTCAAAGTAAAAATGTGGTTAAAAATCTAAATCAAGACCAAATTTGTCTCTCTGCTTATTACTTTTTTTAAATGTAATAACCTTCTTTGCCTGTCGCCCATGTTCCCCAATGTGTCTACTATGACTGAATATCATCGATACTCTTGTTTTAGGGGTTTTCCTCTGTGAGAATCCATCACTTATTTACATTTATGAGACCATAAGCTAAAAGTCCCAACAGTGTATTAATAGATATAGAATTACAAAACAAAAGAATAACCACCTACATTTCCATTCACAATAATCCCTTTTTCTTCTTTTTTTATTTTTCATTCTCTACAAAAACCCATGATACATCCGGGAGGACTCATTTTTCAACCGACTAGCTTCAGTTAATAAGCACATTCTTATCTGGAGGCTGCACAGCACAGCCGGTACGTGTTGGACACTGATAATCTCCTGAAATAAGGAGTGAGATATTTTTCTGAACGGAGTTTTTTTCATCAGTTCTTCCAAACTCCCCAAATTTTTCTAACTCATCAGTTCTTCTATCACCAGTCTGCTTCTCTCTAGACTGTCTCTTCCAGAGTTTGCAAAAATAATTTCAACAGTGTAATTGTATAATTATTCTGCAAACTTAAAGTCACTTAACACAATTTGTATGGTGGTGTTTGAATATCAATTAAATGGACAATTGTTCAGTACAGCAAACATTTAAAATGGTCTAAATTGTTGTAATATGAAGACATGCTGCTTATTTGCTTCATAGTGTGTCCATAAAGCCGGCTCAATTCTCTCTAGTTTCACTTTAATTTGCCCTTATTATGTTAAAGTTAAAAGAAATTAGATATTTTTTAGATATATTAGATCAGAAAAAAGTGTGGTGTCAGTAGTGAAAGCATTTAGTTCAAAACACAATAATATTTCTCTCCATTTACTAACTATCATAAGACTGTATTATAATTGTGGAAGAGTCTTATACTTGCTTATAATAACCAGCAGGGGGTGACTGCTCTGGTTTGCGAAAATAAGTCTGATTGCATAGAAGTCTATGAGATATGACCCTACATGTCACTTGATTTATTACCTCAGTGAACACTGTGAACAGTGTATGATCTCAGTCGCTAGTCTTTCATTTAGCAAGATGTTCAATTCATGAATAATTGTCCAATTTAGAGTAAAATAGACGATAAAGCAAGGTATGCTTTCGGGCGTGGCTACCTTGTGATTGACAGCTCGCTATCACAGCGTTGTCTGGCCTCGGAGTTGTCCGTGTTATATTCTGAAATATTCTTAGTTCAGAAAAGTGTTTTTGGTTGCCTAAAAAAAGTCTGAGTTAGCATTTGGTTGTGTCACCTTTGGTTGCAAACAGCCAAGAGGACGACGACTAAAATGTCCAATTCCAAGATGTCCAAATGGCAGTCCAGAAACCCAATGATCGACGTCACGCCGACTACACACACTTCTTGTATACGTCTATGATGTATGTGTATATGCCATGTACAATGTTACAGCCACATGACAGCTGTTAACTTTCAAACCCTCAACAACATAGAAGCCTGAATGACCCTCATGCGTTGATGTCTTATTCTTGAGAAACAGAAAAGCAACAGCAACTGACTTTTGACTCTAATAAGGCAATTTCCAGGCCAAGCATACACATTTAAAAATAACATGGCCCTTTGCAAATGGAAACTGCTCATTTAGTGTCAAGAACACAATTTACAAAGCACTTAACAGAACTCTAAACAGCCTTTCTGATGTCTGAAAAACCTTGTCTGAGGATGGAAATCAATAACATTTCATCTCTCTTCCCTTTGTTCATCAGTCATTTCTGTCTTTCCCTTTTATCAGTACATCATTGGATTAATGCCCTAAAAGACAATCATCACACACTCAAATCCGGTGGTTTGATAGGTGATATATATATATATATATATATATATATATATATATATATATATATATATATATATATATATATATATATATATATATATATATATATATATATATATTATAGACTACACAATCAAATGCAAAACTTCATCCATATGTAAACAGACAGAACAGAAAATATGTTTTCCTTAAAATCAGATTTATCCAAAGCCAATTTTATCTACATTAGGTAGTTCAAACAGAGATAATTGTGCAAATCAAGTCAAAAGCCTTGTAACAATTCCATCAATTATCGTAGGAAAGGGACCCAAAGATGATGTGAATGAGCTCCTACATCGCCCCAGTATTAATTAGGACCTCACTCAGTAATTAGCTATCTGAAAATAATTATCATCAAAATGTCTGATTAAAATCTCAGTCAGTCTCAAAGTAGGGAGACTGGAAGAGAGACACCAGCATGAAATGAAGGTGTGCTAGCTCCTTCTTTCAACAACGGCCACCGCGGTTGTCCCCTCATTTTGTTTTAATTGAGCGACAGATACGTGGGTCGTACCTCTGATTGGATCTGAGAAGCAGCGCAGCACTGGAGCAGTTGATTGAAAGTGACCTTGGTCTAATTACAATTGGTCTAATTATAATTCTCTGATTACATCCCTGCAGGAAATGTAAGAACACAATGTTGCTTGTGGCCTCTGTCTGATATTAAGGTGAAGATTCAGAATGATTCCTGAATATAACTGATTCTGACTTCTTTTTTAAAAAAAATCATTTTCAACACAATTAGATTACAAATACTATGAATGTGTTGTGCTTTTTGGTGGTGAGAAGAAATTAATTAATTCATCTATAAAAAGAGGGGTCTGTCTTTGGCCCTCTTTTTTGACTGACTGTCGCTCCCTATTCATTTCATGTTTCCCTGTTTTTCTCCTCTTTTCTCCTCTCCTCCCTGGCTGTCTCCGAGGGCTGAGGTCGTGCTGCCCTCCAGCTCCCTTTCTCGGAGCCAGGATGACATCATCACATAGCTGCCCCGTCCTTGGAGTGCCTATTCATCATCCTGATCATCATCGCCGGCATCAGCAGCTTCACCTGCGTATGAGATCACATTTACACAAGCACATACACCTACTGCGAGAAGATAAAAGAGAAGAGAGCCCCCACCAGTTCTGCCGGGTTGCAAGACGAAAGGAAAGACGGAGACAACCACAGAGAGGAGGGGAGAGGAGAGGAGAGGAGAGGAGGGACAATCCTGCTGGGGTAAGCAGAAACCCCTGACCTGTGCACTTCCAACAATACATCTCAATAAACTACAGTACAGACAAATGTGATGAGTCAGGCTACAGAGGGAAAACAACAGCATAAAAAGAAAGAGCAAGAAGACCCCTCCACACCTCCCATCCCCCTTCATCTCGTAACTTCCCGCGAGGAGAGAAGCACTTCCTCTCTCTTAGTCACCAGCAAATCTAAAACTTCAAGCGCTCTGGCACTGCTCGCCGTATTCCGGTTACTGGATTCTGCATGACTGAAAAACACATTTCCTTGATGTGCGGGAATTACAGCAGTGAAGTGGAGCCACACTGAGAAAACACAGCAATAAACAATGTTTCCACCACACGGGCCACTGTCTGCATGCCCAGTCTGCTCGTCAGCGTAATGTGTTCACAATACTTCAGCCGGATATGTGTGCGTTTGTGCGGGTGCAACAAAGAGCTGCAGTGCTCTGGAAGATTACAGCAGGTACTGCAAACCTTAAGCAGTATGTTCTCTGCAATCATTTATCACTTTCAACCTCACAACACGCATGTCATTAAACACCACTTCAGATGAAAGAATCCCAACAAAATAAAAACATTTTACGAGGTTGTGAAGACAAGTTGCAGCCATATGAGAGCCCAACAGTGTTACGTATGATGAAGGTTGGCCTTCCAGCCTCAGTTTTAATTTGTGCTTGTCAAACATATCACCTTCATGAATTTAAAAGAGCAGCAGCAACCCACTCCTTGACATTGCCATCATCCATGTAATGTTTTGCATGATCTTCAGTATTAAGCAATAATATTTCAAAGTGTGTTGGGTAAAAAAAACACTAGGAAGTAGGGAGGGACACTGAAGTGAGGTATAAAGCATTTAACACATTTCTCTAACAATTTTAACAATATTGTCAAATATAGAAAAAAGGCATCATGATTTAAACAGTGTATGTCCATATACAGACAAAATATAGAATCACGGAAAATGGTCTTTTTTTATTTCAGAAACAGGTTTTGTATCAGAATGTACATTTGTAAAATGTGCTTTTATTTCACAATGTAATTTTTGTCCCAAAAAACTATTTTGTCATACTGCTTCTTATTATCAAAGTCTTTGTCAGTCAATCAAGAATAAACAGACAAATGTAACTTCACTAATTTAGAACAAAACAACTCATATTTGGATTATTTATTATGCATCTTATTAAAGGACTATATTTTCTATATTTTTGGGGGTTTCAGAATAAAACGCATCTCTCATCACAGATCCCCACGTTAAACTGAGAAGGCCATTGAGCCAGGAAGGAGCAAGGAGAGCTAAATCAGCACAGACTCACATAGTCATGGAAGGCCTTGGCCTCACTGGAGTGTTCACACGAGTCTCTTCTCTCTGGAGCCGCACAGTACAGGTCCCAGAAGACACTGCAACACACAGAGAGAAGCGTGATGCCAAAACAAAAATATTAAAGTTTGATTGATAAAGAATAATAGTCTATTTTAGAGGCAGGTAATCCAACATCGAAGCAATGAGTGTGACTCTATTATGATCATCGGAATAGACAACTGCAGGCAAATGCATTACAATTTGCAAACAACAACTTGAAGAAGAGCTTTTGGGAACAATTAATGAGATAAAGATGAATTAAAACAGGAGGAGAAGAAGGGGAAAATGATCATTTTTTTGTAATTAATAACGTTGTGGAATGAAGAGAAACAGCATGAGGAGTAATGTAACTTGAATCATTAGACATAAAAACACTCACCACCACCATGAGTGGAGGAACCCCGGAGGTTCTCCTAATGTGATGTTCTTTTCCCATCGGATCTAGACAGAGAGAGAGACAGAGAGAGAGAGAGAGAGAGAGAGAGAGAGAGAGAGAGAGAGAGAGATTCAGAGAAAGAGAGAGAAAGAGCGAGAGAGAGAGAGAGAGATGTTTCAGAAACATATTAAGTACAAAACCATGCCCAACATCTAAATTACCTGCTTTACAAGGTTATAGAGGGTGCAGCGAGGGAATTCTTATAACACATGCCATTATGTAATTAGATTATGATTCTCATGCCATGGAATCATAAGTGGATAAGTGAGTATATGTGCCTAAAAGCCTGTATATTCACAAGTCTGTGAACATGTGTGTGTGTGTGTGTGTGTGTGTGTGTGTGTGTGTGTGTGTGTGTGTGTGTGTGTGTGTGTGTGTGTGTGTCAGGGGATGTGCAGACTCTGAGGTCAGAAACATGTACCAGCCTGAGGAGCTCAATCAAACCTTTGTATAACCCACACAGCCTCCTTCTTTCTAGCTTTCCTTATAACTGCTTCTTTTTTTATGTGTTTCTTCTTTCTTCTTTCTCCTTCTCTGTCCATTACCTCATGTCCATCGTACTTTCTTCTTTCGGTGTGTCTAAGTCATAGTATTTATAGTTATAGTTGTAGTGAATGGCCAGACTCTTTAGTCGGGCAAAAGGCGTCTGGGCATGAGCGTGCATAGGTGAGGACAATGTTTCCACATTCATGGTGTTGCACCAGTTTTTGTACATGTGACGAGCTTGAGTGAAAAGTTAAAATATTGACTTCCTTTCCCTCCTGATATACCCCAGCGTTACTTGCATTCATTCATAATTTTGTGGGGTAACAAGGTAAGGTAAAAAAGAAATAAAAATGCCCCTCCATTGTGTAACAAAGAGTGGGTGAAGTCCTAGATTCAGTCAGTGTTGCCGATTTGGCTGGTTTCCATCCACTTGGGGGTACTTAGTGCGGGAAAATATAACATTTGGCTGGGAGATCAAATCTAGGATGCTTATGTCAATGTTGGGCAAAGTCTTGATCAATTATCTACAAGTTATTTTATGGTCAGAAACACTTCAGTAAACCTCTTAGTGTCCACATAATCATAATATTGACTCATTTAATCTGAGAAATATTTAAAATAATTGGTTGGCATGAGTTGTATTCAGTGTCATCGTTGACATTGGCGTGGCAATTTGTGTATTTTGTTGTCTAAATGCACTATTTATTGTTGGTTATGTGATGCAGATATGAAGGTTTGTAAGTTTATGATGTGTTCTTCCACTGTGCATGTAATGGATTCACAGTTTTTCGACAAGTTTATGATTCTGGCTGTTTATTGCATTGGGCGGGATTTTAATTGTGATTAGCTGGCAGTCTGATCTGGTAACAGATCAGCGTTTATGGTAACAATAGCAGCTCTGTTTACAACAAAAGGGAAAATGCAAACAATAAAGCATTCATCTAACTGCTGTCTGGTTTCAGTGCTGTATGTAAGCTAATCATCTACACAAGTCGAGACCACCTCGAGAAGCTAACATTAGCTTAATAGCTAACTAGCTATCGCTGATAGAATCTGCGAGCGATAATTGACATCTCAGTCAGCAACATTTAATGACTGCTGGCTCGAAATGAGAAGCTACTTTTGCCTTTCAGACACACAAAGCAAAGTACTGTCTTCTGTCACTACAGTTAACTAATGATTTAAATACCAAAATAAGGTAGTGTGGAAACATATTGAAATCTGCCTGAAATTAAGGACCTATTGCTACAAACTCAATTTAATAAATAATAATAAACAATATATTGTGAGTGGTAAATCTGCCATCGTTATTATGGGTTCTAATAAAAGATGTGGGGGAGAAAACACTTGAATCATTTTGACACCTTAACACCTCGGTCAAGGTTAGTGACTAACATGAGCGCTGACATCACTCACAGAAGTGATGATTTATGTTTGCAGACAATGTCACCTGATGTACAGATACAAAGAAAGACATGCACACACACACACACACACGTGCACGCACACAGCAGCTGTGGGCAGCAGTCAGGCATCTCCTATCAGACTATGACATTATTGTTTAGTCTACCTCTCTTCTCTATAAACAGAGGTACATTACTCTGACTTTTAAAGAGATCTTAAGATCACCTTCTTAATTTTCTTCACTGAAATGTTTTACATGGGTAAAAGATTGAGACTATTCTACAAACTGCTCTATGAACAGAGGCTAAAAAAAAACAGGAACAACTGAATCCCTTTAAATCAGATCGTCCTGACCTCAGCTGCAGATCAGACACAGTAACTTTTAGAAGGAATGTCTTGCTTTGAAGTTTTTGGGGAAGCGGGGGTCAGGAACTGCCTCTGTGTTTATCCCACATGCTTTCAGTCCACGTTCGCCATTCTAGTGAAGCCACTGGTTAACTTAAGACATTATAGGCAGCCAGTGGTGGTTTCCATACACAACATGACAAATAAGGATCTACTTCCCTCATAATTGCTCAAATGGTACAAAAGATGCAGAATGAGCATGCCATCCTCCGTTTCTCAGGTTTCAATAGCTGTATCTCAGCCAAAACACGGTTGCAGACAGTTCAGGTCAGGACACTCTGTAGTGTGTTACTTGTATTCCCCCTTTCATCTGGAAAGCGTAGAAGAAAATAGCATTGACTGGACCCGCATATCCTGTCTTCTTGTGGTTTGCACTCCCGGGAGGTTTGTTCATTTACCTTCACTATGCTACAGTCACATGCCTTTTAGCGTGATTACTGGCAGATGTAGACAGTGTGTTGCAGGGGCTGCTCTTATTTCACTGAGAACGGAGATTTAGGAAAGCCACAGCTTTACAGTTGACCTTTTTATCCAGATAAATAAACCTCAAATACATTTTACTTGAACCTGTTTATTCTTGCTGTCGTTTTGTTCCTCCTTGTGTATTATGTTAGAGTTTAAGTGTATTTTTTTTTTGTTATTGTTTGAGCTATCAATTTAGTTGGACAGAGTTGCATGTTTTCTTGTTGCCTGTGGTTCTGAGCTACGCGATTTAGTCTTTACGTTTAGGTATTCGTCTTCATCTTACTGGGCTCTTGTTTCCTGAGCCTGCGGATACATTGTAAGCAGATGTGGGTGATAAAAAGATACCAGGCCCTTAAAACCATGTTTTACTCTACCCCACTGCCCCAGCAAGAGCTACATTAGGTGATGTTAGGTGATGTTTACGCTATGTGTGTGTGCGTGCCCATGAATACACACCCATGTGTACTGTATACAAGAGGACGTGTTTATACTTGTAGCACTCTTAGCTAATGCGTTTCTACACTTGAATGTGCCACCGCCTATCGCTTTCATCTAACACTTCTCCCGAAGAAGGAGCGAGTGATATGTCAGAGAGGAAACGGTGTCGAAGAGACAAAGCATTGTGTGTGCACATATGCACGAACACACACCAAGTCAGATTGATGAGAATTGGTGCCAGTTGATGATGTAACCTTTTCCATCCCCTTCTCTTTGTTCTCCTCTTCCTCTGGCCGCTGTACAACCAGCCCCCAGCCTCTGTCTCCTACATTGTAATTTACCGTCATTTACGCCGAAGTACCACAATCAGCTGACCTCATTTTCACCCCATCACCTTTTTACCTCTGCAGAATTAAAGTGAGGACAAGCTCTCTGATCAGGAAGAGTAGTGGAGGGCTAGATCGAGTAGAGAGCCGAGAGATCACAGAGAGAAAGTGGAGAAATCAGAGAGGTCGAGAATGAGATAGAAGGAGATTGACTGAGACGGCGCTGCTGAGCAGATGGGTGAATGATGCCAGTCGAAGACGTCAGCTTCAGGCTGAGCTTCGTAACTTTCCCTGTACTGCAGCTCCAGTCCCACGAAACAACACACAAATGTTTAAAAGCCTGTCTGCTGCTACTAACCTGTTGACTCAGCACTGTAAGGCCAGACTAATTTAATTTGCCGCTACACTCACTGGACACATTGTATTAGGGTCAGGCCACATATCAGAGGGAACACATGAAGTCTATGGGCTGTACTCTCTGACAGACACAAATACATACAGCATCTTTGTGACTCACCTCTGAGAGGAAGGTTTGCGCTGACTTCTGTGCTCCGACATGCAGCAGGTACTCGTAAACGTACAGGGCTAACCTGCACGTAAAGATAAAGAACACAGTGGGAAGAAATGGGTCAGTGTATTAATCAAGATCCAAACAGTCAACAATAGATGCAAGGTAAATACAAAGCAGGTAAAGAATACGGATTAACTTTACATATCCCTAATTTTGAGCTTTTATAAGTTTCAAGTTCTAATTTTGGGGCTCAGAAAATCACTTTGTGAAGCTTTCAACTCCATATTTAAGATGAATTCCTATTTAAGTGGGAGTTTCTCCAAGGATTTTCTTAAAATAAAGATGAAGGAGCCTTCGCATGGATACAAATCGCAAAGCAGCTGCAGAAACCATGTGATGTGTGAGTAACAGTCCGTTACAAATCTCATGAGAAACAGAAAGACACACACCAGTTTAGGAGCACTAATCATCTCCCAAATGCCAAGCAATAGTCAGGACAACCTTTTAAGATATTTGAAATTCACCCAACTTCATGCTAAATCTAAAACCCACCTGTTTGAAGAACAAACAGCGAGTTGATAAGAGCACACTTGGTGCGATCGCACTGTAAAACACCTCAGCCTCGTGCCTCAGGCTCTCCACAGCCTTCCTCCCATGGCTTTGATCACAGTTAGAACTAATTACAGGCTTGATTTGTTAATCAATTCTCCTCCTAGTGTGTCTATGCTGGTACTAACAGCAACTTAGGGACGAGGGGAGAGAGATGATCTGCTGGGTCAATAAAACAAGATAAACATTGATCCATAGGAGATCAATAGCAGATCACGCTAACTCCGAACAGCACCCTGTAGATTTGGACAGCAGTCTGGTGTAACAACATGCAGTCATTTTGCATGAATAATAACGTTTGGTAATAAAGGGCTTCAACTTATTATTTTTAGTGCTGATTAATCTGCCAATTAATCCATCAATAAATCATTGTTATATTGTTATAATATCAGAAAAATGCTGATTTAAAGTGTATTATGATAGAGGAAAAGGACAAATATCAAATGATCACATTGAAGAAACGTCAATTATTACATGTTTGGCACGTATGCATAAACAATGACTTAAATTATTGCAATATAAAAAAATAATTGCAGATGCATTTAATTGACTGATTGATTACTTGACAAATTGTTTCACTGTGTGCAGATGAAGATGCAATATACAGAAAACTAAAGTTGAAGCATGCCACAGCATCAAGCTTTGACCTGGAGCTTGGTGTGCCTGTGTGTGATGATGTGTACATTGTGTATTGTCACGGGTGAAAGATGGTCACACTAGGACAGCAGCTGTCTACAGCCTCTCCTGAAAGGTTCTGCCAGGCTGCTGTAGCCGATCCACACTCTTATACCGAGGTAAAAATAAACTCCCCAGACAGCCCTGTCTGCCTGTCTGAAGATGATGGACTACTGCACACCTTTCTGCGCTGCACACAGGTACTCTGTCTCCTCCCCCCTCTCCTCTCCTTCCTTCCATCCCTCTCCTCCATTTTCATCCCTCTGCTTCACAGCTTTCATCCTCTTCCCTCTCCTTCCTCTTCTCTCGCTGTGCCTGTTCTGTCTTGACGGTGCTGCTTTCTTCTTGCACTCTTTTTGGAAAGAGGCCATGTTTGTTTAATGATGAAAGGATGAAGGAAAGCGGCAGAGGCTGTTCCTCTCAATCCTTTTCAGCCTCTTTCATACCTTCCTCTCTCTCCAAGCCCCCCTGTGGCCTGGCAGTAATGTTTAACCAAAGAGATAGAGACAGAACGTTTCACAGGGACAAGGTTAACCGAACAGTGAGAAGCTTGACAAAACTCTTGACACCTCGACAACAGAACATGAATAAATGATGGGGTCTTTTTTTCAAGGCAGTGTACAACTCTGAACATTTTTAAGTACAAACTTGCTCAGTCGCTCTGTTCTGCATTGTTTTCCTTTCAACCTGTTTAAATCTGTCACTCTGCCCGGTAAAACCCTCACACCAGCCACAAGAGCGTCACTACAAAACTATATAGTAATACTAAAAGATCTCATGAAACTGCAATGGATTCATTCACAGCGATGACGACAAGCCTGACGGCATGTGGGCGTGTTTATCCCACATGCTTTCAGCCCACGTTAGCCATTCTAGTTAAGCCACTGGTTAACTTGAGACATTGTAGGCAGCCAGTGGTTTCCATACTTGTTTCTTTACACAAGTCATAGGTGACTTGTGTAAAGAAATGAAAGCTCGTCCCCAGCCTGCATTGGCCTGTATCCAGTCAGCTGTCTATTACCACAAAAACACACAGCCTCGCACAGTAGCTGAATGGTTTGACCTATGATGGATTTCACAGGAGCTGCAAGATCTGACCTTTGGCCCTGGTTTAGTGGAAAAAGTGAGGAAACCCAGTAAAGGTGGATGCAAAAGGCAGCGGGGGAGAGAAAGGTGATTCAATGAAAGAAAAATAAAAATGTCAGGGTATCAAAGGCAAAGAAGATAAAAGGAAGTGAAAAATGAAGGAGCTAATTAATTGACTGCTCCTGACCTTAAGCACAATGATTTAGATTCCCTGACACTTGCAATAATGCATACATCTAACTAAAACCACTCTTCTTTATCTCATATTTATTCATTATACACCACAATAAGGCAGAACTGAAACAAAACTGATACGCAGACAGCACAGAGGCCGAAAAAGGCACTTTGTTAGCATGAAATATCTATTGCACTCTAACTCAAAACTACTATGTCCTTAAGGAGGAGTAGGCTTTGAAATGAAACTAAATCCCTCACACTGCTCCCTTATTGTTCAGTTACCATTTGTTCAGCTGAGCAAAAAAAAAAGCCAACGAATTTGAGAAACTCCATTGAGTCTAAATAGAAAGCGTAAATAAGGTTCGAGGATCAGCACACAGGGGACTACTCAAGTTTAAAAATATTTTAAGTTTAACAGCATTACAGAGACTTCTTGTCATCAAATAAAATGACACTTTAAATTATCTTTGCATTAGGATTTAAGTTAACAGTGCTCAAACTCAGACAGCCCATGCATTTCTAATGATTTTTCTCTTTAAATTCAAGCTCTTTTGGTCTTTGCCAAAGATATATATATATATATATATATATATATATATATATATATATATATATATATATATATTTTTTTTTTCCGTCCCATCTGCCATGGCAAATTGTGTTTTAAATAAGCACCACTTTACATTAATCACAACTGCAACAAGGATGATTGAAAAGATCAGGTGCCACCCACTTTACTTTTCTCCCCATGTGCTATGTGTGTGTGGCGTACAGACGCATCTGTGTGTGAGGCAAAAGGTATGAGGGTGGGTCAACTTTCTCCTTCAAATGCAAGCGGTTCTAGTTTTCTGTGAGTCACTTTTAAATTAAATTCATATTTGCAAGAAACGCCATCCTCACCGCTCCTGTAAGTCTGTCTGCACACGCCAGGGAGCTCCAAGTCAGAGGCCGAGCTTATCTTAATGAAGGCAGCAGGCAGAAACAAAGACCAGTGTCTATGTTGCTTCGTTACTGATCCATACACAGAGGAGAGCAGGGAGATGAGAGGAGATTGAAACTCAACCACAACCTCAGCTTTAAGCCAAAGTCATGAACTGATTTCCCAGGATCAGCATTTATGAACGACCAGTAGATCACTGCTAATCCATTTACTGTCATGGAGATCAAAGTCCGGCAGGACTTCAAATGACGACAGACAATAGCTTCACTGATTGGATTTGCCTGTTATAGATTAGCTCAAGATTATTTCACCCTTGTTAAAGATGAAATGGAAAAGTGATTGTACTTATGATCTGAATCAGCATGTTAATTGAAATATTGACAAGACCTGCTACTTCTATGCTGACATAGGCTAATAGCACGTATTTTAAAAGTAATGAAAACCTGTAAATGCCTGATAACATGCTATTACCACCCAGGATACACACACCACTTCAGCAGATGTATACCAATTATAAACCAGTAGTACCTTACTCCCACAGTACTTCAATATAGCCTTTCCATATGCTGTATTCTTGGTAAAACTGTCTGGTGGAAGTGACAGTTTTCTTTTGTGGCAGCACATATTTTTCAATAGTGTCTCGTAAAATTCTCTAAATCTGCCTTTTTGCCCGAAGTAAATTCTGTTGCTGGGTGTGGGCAAAGGCAAGAAGTTGTCTCTACCCACATGACGTAAACAATAAAAACTGTCTTCTTAGTTAGAGGGCGATCCAGTCAGAAAAAAAGGTCTTGTCTCATGTAATTATCACACACTGTAAACTGTACAAGAGTTTGCTTAGTGCTGGCAAATGGTGCATGCCAAATTACATGACTTCAGGATACTTAAACATACAATAATTGATTTTCTGGGCATTTGGAGGCAACGTAAAAAGCTGGAAACACAAAATTGAAACCTTTCAAAGTCATCGCAAACTTAGCAAACACTTATTTACACACTGGCAGACTTAAATTAACATTAGCCTTCACTTGTTTTTTGAGACCTGATGAATGAATTAACTTATTTTTGCTCTTTACTGCTCTCCATCAACCTCTGAGGGAAATGTACAGCTCTAAAAAGCATGCTGAAACCAGTCTGTTGTTTGGTGCTGGGCAGGTAGTGTATGCTGGGTTTTCAGATTTTTTTTTAATCAAAAACATATGCCTGGAAATGACAAAAGTGGTGAGACTGAATGAAAAGTGTCAAGTTGGAGGCTGGTAAATCCAAAAGTTAAAATATGGTTAAAAGAAATTGTTGAACCTAATGAAAATTCTTTGTGGATCACATTACTCCCAATGTCCTCTAATACATTACACCCATTGCTAATATAAAGCTATTCATTATAGTAGCTTCAAGTCCATTAATTATGTGACTTATGTGACTTTACTTGCTGAGTACCTGATCTAGTCTCTGATTTAGAAATGTTCCATTAAAATCACACGTTGTGAGGATATTCTAAATCTCACAGCACACCATCAATATAACTTCTCCAAAATACAAAATGGGAGCACTGGAACAAGAAGTAGAGGCCCTATAGGCCTGAAACACACCACTGACTTGAATGGATCAATGTGTAATCACTGTGTCACTCTGGTGAACTGGCATTTTTACAAGGGTTGGATGCATGTAACTCACTACACAAGGTGTATAAACAATAGAGAGAGTTCCACATAGTTCCACATGTTATTCCCCTATTTTGTTCAAATTTGACAAGTCATTTCTGAGGTATAACTTGATAGACAAATGAATGAAAAACAAGAACAAATGCCCAGAGAGTGGAACATATACTTCCTCTTCATGGAGGAAAAGTACAGAAAGAATGAGAAAAGGAGATAAAGATAGTCAAGGGGTGATGGGAGTGTACCAGAGGGAGAGATGAAAGGTTTTGGTGAAGGGAAGAGAGTGAAGAAAGAGGATTAGAGAGACAGAAAAAAAAGGCAGATGGGGAGGATGGAGGTGATGGGTGCTAGCGGATGAGCCCCAAGATGAATACTCGTGAGATCTGTAAACTTTCATATTCTAATGTTGAGGATTCTCACCGAGCGGAGCCTCAGTTAGCCAAGCACCCTGCTGTGACCTCCTTCTGCAAATTAACAGAAAATCCTACAACGAAAACAGTCAAGATAGAGTAGACCTGATTCCTACCATTCTCTGAAAGAAAGAGCAAATGACTACACGCTGTGCTGAAAACATAACATACAGAAAAGATAAAAGACACATATGCCATACTACTGCAGAGTTATAGATTTCCTTTTATGTATTAAAATGAATCTTAATGGTTTCTGTCTGGGGGATAATAACAATGGAAAAGTAATCCTCAGTTGAACTAAGTCACAGTAAGGAAGTTGAAATACTGTGATAATTTCCTGGATATGCTTACCTACTACAGAAGATAAACTGCTGTCTTAAATTTCTGCTGTGTGTGTTCACAGCAAAGAATAATGTTAGTAAAAGTGACACTGAAGTATCCACTGAGAGCTTTAGTGTCTCTGAAGCACTTTGCTTTCAAGCGAATGGAACACTTTACAGAATAATAAAGCAATAAGAGGAAATCAAGTGACTCCTTTAAATTCCCTATGGATGAAATATCAGAAACACTTATAATAAATTAGACCTGCAGTGTACTCCAGTTGCAAAATGCTGATAAATAGTCTTTACCTCGTCATGTTGTATGCATTTTGTGTTAATCAAATATCTATATGTCTTTCTTTCAAGTGTGGGTGAAAATCTGCCTGTGCCTCTTTGCCAATGTAGCTTGTTTGTTTGGCATATATTGCCATTATTTTTAGACTTGCCATGTTACATAACTTTGTACCATATATTAATGATGCAATACAGGCAGTGACAGCAGTAACCGCAAGTAGAACAGTGGCTACCCAGTAAACCTGAGTCTAGTTGAATACCACTTTGTAACATGCATCAGCTTTACTAGGTCATTCAGCTTAAAACAAGTCTGTCAAGTTAAAGGTGTGCAATATAGGTACTAAAAACACAGTGATTTTTTAGTCTCTCGTAAAAAAATTAAAAAATCTGATAACTATATGGATCAAACAGTTATATATTATAATATAAACACATCTTGATTCCCCTAAAATAATTGTAACCAAGAAGAAACTATACCACACAACATTTTACAGTGTAAAAATCTGCTTTTTATTGCTCTCGCCCAGATAAACCACATAATGGTGTTTCTAAATGACCTCAAACGCAGTTTGAAATTGCTGTACTGCAATTTCTTGTTCATTATTGGCCGACACATAGACCTACACCGATACAGATCCATCAGCAATGAGCTAATGCCGGCTGCTGGCCGATTCACTGCTGTTTTCTATTCCCTTTATAATAATGGTATGATGACTGGATGCTCTTGAATGAGCAGTAGAAAACACTGTTTACAGTGGTTTACTCATTTCAGTATCTTTGCCCACTAACAGCACTGTCACCTAGTAATTCGACACCGCAACACAGAGCTGCAGGCCACAAGATCAACACACATCCCAGACACCTGTCTTTGACTCAGATGTAGGATCATCAACATTATCATCATCATCATCATTATGCCCAGTACACAGCCAAGCCAAGTGGACTTTCGCTCTGCAATTAAGCCTCCGAAAGCCCACCATCAAACAGATGCCACCTGTGGATGAGAAGAGCGTTGGCAGCTCGGGCTCCAGACAGCTCTGGCAAGAAAAGAGAGGGACTCCCCTATAAAACAGAGCAGAGTGATCAAGCTGCTGCCCTGGCTGAGGACAGCCCTGTGTGTGACAGCCAAACACTTTCCCTGATTAATCAAGCCTAGCAGCGGGGCTTTATGTGCCATTAGGAGCCTTGCTAAATGACTTTACTTCATTCATTAAAGTGGAGCACACTCTGCGGGTAGATGGGTCCATACTTGGCAGACAGACAGACAGACAGATAGACAGGCAGACAAGTGAAAGCTGGGGGAGAGATGGTGGGAGGGCAATGGTGAGGGTTGCGGGAGCACTGAGGTAAGATAAACAACGACAAATATAGACCCATTACAATGTTGAATAATTCATCCTATACGCAGGGCTTCAGAAAAACAACAGAGAGGAAAAAAAACAACAGCCCAAACAACCACGGGGATTATGGAGCCGTTATACAGTGAGGACCATCTTCAAAACAGGACTATTTATGCATACACAATACACATTGTCTGGTAAAGGATCATGGCCAAATCATTTCACCTGAAAAATCAGGTTCCAGTGAACTCCATGAGGAATTTTCATTAAGAAAAAAATAAAGTTTTAATAAATCTGTGCGGGAGAGTTGAACATCAAGGTGTGAGTGGAATAATTGTTTGAAAGTGCTGTAAACTGTATAAGGCAGATGCTTTGTTTGAGCTTTGCTTTCTTTTCTTTTTTTTTACTCGTACACATGCTTTGAAAGAAAAAAACAGCATTTTTTTTATAATGCAGCAACAATGACACATACTGACAGTATTAAGGAAATGACAAAGATAGGTAATTTACCAGTCAACACAGAGATAAAGGTGATGAACAGAAAGATTAAAAATAGAAGATAAAAAATAAAGATTAGCAGCAACAAGAGGACGAACAGGAGGGTTGAGAGGAAGCGAGAAGAAGAGGCAGACAGAAAGAGATAGATAGAGAGACGGGGAGGAGAGGTAGAGTAAATGATTAATGAAAGGAGCTGGGAAGCGCAGCGAGGTGAGGTCAGGACGAAGCCGAAGAGGAGTAATGCTGCAGCCTGTGAGCCAAACCGAAAAGGACAACAATATGAACATGCCTGCTGCTGTCACACACCTTTATCGCCAAGGGTTTCTGAGAGAGATTGAGCTGGCATTAGGCTGAAGCAGGCTATAATGCTAGATTTGCACAAGTGGAACTGAATGCACCTTTAAAGACTGGGAGGCTGGATTGCAATCAGTGAATGAGACAATTTCTCTCATTGCTGTCACTATGCCGCAGAGAGGTTTTGCTTTCTTATGTCCCCAATAACGTGAGACGATAGCATTATAGAAGTTTGTATCATCATATGGAAGATTGAGATTTATTATTTAAGTTTGATTCGATTTCACAAAGACTTCCATTAGACTGCTTCCACTATCTCAGTCAAATACATGCAGAGCTGTGGCTCTACTGCTGGCTGCTTACTGATGCATTTCTAATTGGTATTTTTGCTGATGGTCACAAGTTCAATCTATATTCTCCATTATCCTTCCGTGGCATCCCCTGGGGTATCTCTAATGGCCCCAGCTAAAGGCAGAGCACTTGAATAGAGATATTCATATAAAGTGTGTTCTCTCTGACGCTGACTGGCCTCCGCACAGACTTCAGCCGGAGGTTCGGTGCACACCTGAGAGTTGGGAGGAGCAGTGAAAAGTTCACTCCAGCTTTGAAGATTAACAAAACACGCATCATAATCCAGCACTGGAGGCAGACTGAGGAGAGACACTCGTACTCAAATAAAACGTGTTCCCTGTTTTGTCTCCACTGAGATGGTCTCACATGCTGCTTTGCTGAGCAAATGTTTGTCATAGCCTTCATCCCTCTCACTTCCACAACACACACTAAAGCCCTTCGTGGAGCATTGGCTGGGTGACAGGCTTGAATGCTCCAACACCGGCTCGGCAAAGATTGGCTTCGCTGAATGGAGTAGGCTGACTTCAGAACTGTGAGAGTGGTGACCAGCCACACAAATAACATGTCTATGGTGTTACGCAGGCGGATGATGAATGCTGAATTAACTGATCTTGAAGGATAAAGATGTAGACACGCGATCAGCTGACATTACGACAACATGTTTTTCATAGTTCACATAATAAAAGATGCAAAAGCATACATGTGGCTGTAGCTTTCAGGGAAATGTTCCTCCTGCAAAGAAAGGAATTTTCCGGTAGAAGGATAAAATGCGTATGAGGATGAGTCAAAAGAATGAAGCTCATATCCTGAAGGAGAGGGAGACTCCTGCGTTCTTTGGCTCACCTCAGTATAAACCTTGTGTTTACCTTTCATTAACTAGGGATCCCAGAATCCGCTCCTCCCCCTCCCCTATTGGGATACTCCAATACAAGGTGAACATAAATGCTGCAAAACACACACTTGAAAGACAAATATTGAAGCAACAAAGATTATAATGTTTGAGTTAATAGATATGCAGGAACAAAAATGCTCAGTTTATGTTTATATATATTAACAATTCTCCAACACACTCTGGAATACATGTTTTATAATGGAAAATACCCACTAGAGACCAAAAATTATATTCACTTGAATTAAATACATTGCCCTACAATGTGGCAATAAACAGCCTGTATGAGAGAGAATTATAATGTATGTGATAAGAACATCAGCTCATGCAGTAACCAGCATCATAGCGAACAGGACGAGGACTGATAACAGCCAACTTATCAAGATTTTCCGACCACAAGTCCAACTGTCGTTGCAAGCCTCCACCCTGTGTTGTGAGGACAGCACCAACTCCAAACGACGACACCCAACCCTGGTTATCTCCAAACAGGTTGCGGGTGAAAGAAAGTTCACAGCCAGAACGCAAAGTCGAAAGAAGACAACAAACAGTAAACTAAACGTAAATAATGCGTCGACCACATTAAGCTAAACTGCTGAACTTGTTGGGGGAAAATGTAATGAATACGTAGGACAATAAAGAAATAAAGAAAGAGTGAGTGAGAGAGAGCACAGAACTTCAGCATCACATGGTTACAATCATGACTGAACCTGTGAAGACGCACCAATCCAATTGTGTTGCCTTGAATCTGTGTCCTGACGCTGGTGTCAGTCAGACCAAACCACAGTAAATGCATGTGTAATTATATTACAATAACATATAAACACCTGTATGGGTACCCTGAGTTCAGGTATTGAAATCAATATTGTGAGAAAAAAAGTGGGATCTCTAAGCAGGTTTTGTTATGACACCACACAATGTAGCTGCTGGTCAGCTTTGGGTATTTATATATTCATATTTGATTAATATTTTCTGTTCTATTACATGTAAGAAAAAACATACATCACAATTTCCAAAAGCCCGACGTATGTCATCATATTGCTGGTTTTGTCCTACTCACACTACAACACCTAAAGACATTCAGTTTACCATCGCAGAAAACAGAGACAATTAAAGTTTTGAACTAGATGTTCGGTATTTTTGATTGAAAAAAACAAACATAATTGTTATATTCATTTGACTCACAATTATGGTTGTACTTTCTTCAGTTTTTTGTTTGTATTCCTGCTTTATGTCACTGGAACAGAAGCAGTAAAATCAAACTAAACTGAACACTTCGATGATGACGCAATAATATTGATAAATGCATAATTTTCTTGGTATGTCAGGGTGTTCAGGGAAGTGCACCAGACTATGCTGACTGACTGGTGCCAGGATACATTCCTCCACTCACATCTCAGAGAAAAGCAAATTAGTGCAGCTGCAACTAGACAGACTTGAAAAGACAATACAATAAAAAGGAAGCATTCCTCCACCCGATCCAGGCACAATCAGACAACGTGAAACAGTTCTTGTTCTGTCAGCATTGCAGGGACTCTGTCTCACAGAGCAGACAACAATGCCCAGGGCTGAGATAACAGGAAATGCCAGCTTATCAGAGAGAGGGAGAAACAGAGCGATAGCTCACTGTTTACTAACGCATTAATTGAACAAAAAAATCCAGTTGTGCCGTTAATATAAAAACATGTCATTTACATTTCGGTTTTTTTAGGCAGCAGAATTTTTCTACAAGTGGAATTTGTTGGTAGAACATGTAAAGTGCATAAATCAAATAAAAGCAGAGGTAAATCCATCACTTCCTTAATTCGAGTTCCATTTCATTGGCTTTGATTTGTTTAGATTGAGTCACCTCTCATTGGGAGTTTGTTTAATTTCACAGTTGAAAGAACACCAATGATTTTTAGGAGTGTTTTCCTTGTTCAACTTTCTCTACACGCTATTACAGTAAATCTTCAATACAACACAGCCATGAAGCCCAGTATATTAAACTGCTGTTTACAGAGATAATTTAAGAGTCTGATGACAACATTCAGTAATCCTACAAGGTTAATTATTGTATTCTTTTACATTTCCAGCGTTTCACACAGGAGTTAAATGGATTGCGAGTGTAGAGGCAGCCATACATGTAACAAACATCCCCAGCTCTGTATACAAAATGTCCAAAACACTGATATGTATGAGGCTAGATGTTGATTTATGATACAAAGTAGAAAGTGCAGCAATCCTTCATATTTAAGGCTATATAAGGCAATCCCTCATATATATTTGAGGCTTGACCCAGTGAAAAAGCACTGCTGCTTGATGAATGATTTAATCAGGTTGATTTTCAAAGTGGCTGCAGATTAATTGGCAGGTAATTGACAAATTGATTTAGAGCAATACAAACTAGACCTAAACTAAAGCGCACTTAGATACAGTGTAAAATCAAAAATGACCACGAAGCCATTGAAACATGAGTATTGTAACCTTCATGCAGGTATTGCAGCACTATTGTATTAGACTTAGTTTGAACTCGGTGTGCCTAATAAACTGCCGACTGAGTGAATGAGCTCTATAAAAAAAGAAATTGGCCACTGATATCTAGCAGATTGCGCTGAAAAGGTGCGATCTGATGTTATCATCAGATAGTTGTTTGTCTGACCTGACTCTTTCTGTGGATTGCTAGGTCCTAGTGTTATAAATACGATAAGGAACGATGTCAGTTCAGACTGACGTTTTGGCCCCTTGATTGGACAATCAGAGGAAGGGATTACTTCATACTATCATGTCGCTGTGCACATATTTTTTTATCTTTCTTTTACTCTCACTTATGTTCTCTTAATAGTGGGGCTGAGGGGTTTCATAGCTACGGTAGCTATGAAACCCCTCAGCTGATGCCTGCCTGTACTACAGTAGCATGCAGGTCCTGGGATGTGACAGCCCTGCACACTCTCGTGTCCTGCCTGCTCCGCAGACCATCCAGCGACACACTGTCATTGTTCACTTCACACAATGCAACATTCCACAATCAGCAGCAACTCCAGTGAGAAGGAGACGACTGGGAGGACTGCAATGCTCTAATCTTATAGGATTAGAATTCCTTTCTACAGGCTCTAATGGGCCTCTATCCTTTTGAACAACAGAGCTCTGAGATGAGATAAAAGAAACTGATACAGATGAAGGCAATCTAGAGCAATTTAGGGAAGAATGTGAGGCTATTAAGGCCTGCACAGACGCTCGAGAGAAAGTATAAATAAATGACTAACCATTCTGCGAAATACATCATGCTGCAACATGAAGTTGTATAAATTAGCAGTTAAATGCATGCACTGGGATGTCTATAAATTAATAATACTATTTAATAACAAGAAGAAAAGAAACACACTTTGAATAGACAAAAGACATCATAGTAGTTGTCTTCATTCCCAGTTAGTTAGCTTCAAACGCTGACGGTGTCATGATGAACAATCCCACTGTTGCCATGCTCTGCACCTTGTGTCACTCATTTATCCTTCCTGCTTCTCTACGGTTGAGAAATGGCATTTAGTAGACCTTAAAAAGTCAGGAACTCAATGTCAGAAATATAAATCCTAAGCGAGAGGATATACTGCCTCGTATTCAGAGGGGAGAAAATGTCATGCTGGACTTCATATGGATCAGTGGACAGACCAGTATGTAGGTAATGTAAGAACGGTACATTCATGGAGAAATAAAGTGAAGAAGTGTGTGGCTTAACTTCACAAAACAGACAATGGACAACTGAGGCCAAGACATAGAAGAGCTGAGGACAATGCAGAGAGAAGGCACAGAAACAGAACGTGTGTCTGTGTGTGCAGGAGAGAGAGTGTCTGAAGCAGATCCTAAGCCTGGCCGTCACGCATGCTTAACCTTGCGCTAGCGCCTGTGCGATGCAGCTTGCATATCAATGATGGAGGAATATCAGCAGAGAGGCCTCCAACCAACCTCCACTACGCCCGGCAAGCGGGAGAGGCACAGCAGCATCTGCAGTCACAATATATGTCGCTTACAAAGTCAAACCACACCGGTGAGCACGAGAGCAGCTGTCATAGTAAGAGTGAGTGTGACACAGCTGAGAAAAAAATAGATTACTAAACATAAACTATGTTCCAGACATCAAAAGAGTAAAAACAGTAAGTAAGCAGAGCTTTTCTCAACGGAGCCTGTAAACAGTAAGTGCTGTTTCCACTGACAGCATTTACTTTTGGCTGGACCTCTCAGGTTACAGGAAGTGCTTTGAGGGAGCGTCCCTACCGTGTTGTGGTTTGGAGCAAAGCTGTGCATATTTGGTGTCACCACGGGCAACAATAAAAAAACATCCTCCGAACAAAACCG
This sequence comes from Clinocottus analis, assembly GCF_023055335.1. Classification (NCBI taxonomy): domain Eukaryota; kingdom Metazoa; phylum Chordata; class Actinopteri; order Perciformes; family Cottidae; genus Clinocottus; species Clinocottus analis. Next base: position 15,205,888 of record NW_027176229.1, on the reverse strand, counting down.
CAACTGCTCCCACTGACAAAATGAACAAAACCTGACAGCATGGATTGCAGTCATGGTCAGCAAAGCATACAAGGAAATGCCCCCCTTCTCTGCTTCATGTCTCACTCATCCACAGTGCACTGATCTAAATCCTCCTTTCCCCAAAAATGTCAATATCTCTATCCCACAGGTAAACCGGACACCCTGTAACTATTGCAGAGAGGAAGGCTGGAATCCAAGATGACACAACAACTGAATAAAAGGGAAAATGTGATGTGATGGTGTGTTCCTAATTGAAACAGAAGCATTCGGGGACACCCACGTGGTCTCGAAGAACCAACACAAATTCACTCATCCATAACCTCTTTTAAAAGGGAGTAATAACGGACTGTTAGGATGCTGTGCCCTCTCCTCTCATCCCCTTCTTTCCCACATGCTATCTGATGCCGGCATGAGGCCCTTTGTCGCGTCGATCCTTCTCGAGGACCCTCAGGCGTCCTGTGAGAAGGCCTTCCACAGGGTCCTCTCTGTTGATTGACACGTCAAAACCTTTTTCTGCCTGCGTCGATCAGAGGCTGTCTCCCCCTGCCTCACACAGCTCAATAAGAGGCCGCTGCTTTGATAGCAGTTATGTTGCAAGTAACATCTCTGGCAGCAAGGATAAGAGCGAGACGAGGAGGGATGCCAGAAGATAAAAGAGGACTTTTAACAGCCTCTGTGTGTTCAGCGGGTTAAAAGGTGTTTTCTATCAGAGCCTTGTCAAACTGTCGTCATCACTCTCGTTTGAAGAGAGCTCTGTATACCCAGAGGAAAAAAGAAAACTCGTCAGAGCTTTATTTCTTCTCTGGTTTTTCTTGTAATCCCTAACTGATGCTAATCTAAAACGCTGTGCGGATTAAATACATCGGCAGCAGTTTTAAATCGGTATCTTTTGCTGACCGTCAGTGTTGCTGAGAGACGACGACAGAGAGCGGTGTCGGTTCTCTGTGTTCTTGCAGTAGTTCACAAGTGTCCCATGAGAGTTCAATAGGCTGTTAGCTGTGTGATGATCACTGGATGTTGTAGTTTGCATTTACAAAGGCGGCGTGACGGATAGAGGTTGATTTTCGGAGATTAAACATATGGTGAAAGGGCTGTCAAGAGACAGCTTAGATAGGCTGACAGACATGCTCAGTATTGACTCAAAGCATCAAAGAGCACACATTACACACACTGTCATATTGTCCTCTGTCAACTAAGTAGAAAAAAGCTGTGGCCCATCATGTGGCTGTGGATGTTTGGGTTAAGGGGCTTGTCACTGGGGCTTTTTTCTCCGTTACTGGAATTAGTCCAACAGAACCAGGTGTGGCCACTTACCAATGTAAGTGATCCACAGAGAGAGTGAGATGCGTGTAGAGTGCAGAGGTCTGACACGGAGCCATCATGGAGCATTAGACCGTGAGGTCCTGCAGGATATCACCTGACCTCGTCTGACCTGGACACAAAAACGTACTCTTTCCCTAGATCTTTCTTTCATTTAGTCCTTTTTATAACCGCTCAATACGTGAACCTATGTTGAATTTGAAATTCTTAAAAAACCTTTTCAACAGCCTCTCATTTTACCAAGATGACCAGTCACACGTTCGTCCCATGGCTACATTCTTTTGCCCATGCTCAAACAAAAGATCTGACTCTCTCTTTCCTCTAATGAGTGTGCCTCTATCATTCCTCAAGGACAATGGTGTAGTAAACAAACATAAAACTCATCAAATACATTCATAAAGTGGCAGCTGGCACTGACAAAATAAGATTCTCTGCACCGTCGATGCAAGGCATTGTGAGCATACACTATGTGTGTGTGTCTGAGATACTGCTCTATTTTTATTGTAGTCCTGCTCTAACGCGACTCACTGTCAGAGCCAGAGTGGCAGCCTGAATTGCTTCTGTCGGATAAACACTCCCAGCATGCACTGCTCTACCTCAGTCTGCGCAATGCTGCATTGGCAGCTTCCTGGCAGGATTCTGAGGTGTCTCAGTTCAGAAGTAGCTGTGTGTGTGTGTGTGTGTGTGTGTGTGTGTGTGTGTGTGTGTGTGTGTGTGTGTGTGTGTATACGTTTGTGCGCAGAATGATGATCCTTACAGCACTAGAAGTGATTAAGTCTGCACCAGGTTTCTGGTTGAATAGGCTGAAGAACCAAAGCACTTATGACAGATGGACTCTTTGCTTGTGTGAGTTTACAGTTTATGTTTATTAAATCTGGTAAACAAATGACAAAACACAAGTACTTTCTAGGAAAAATCCACTAAACCTGTTATAAGCTGTATAATTCTTTGAGAGACTTGCAAGCCTGTGTGTGTGTGTGTGTGTGTGTGTGTGTGTGTGTGTGTGTGTGTGTGTGTTTTAAGCATCGTTTGTTCCATAAATCATTACATTCACAGATAAGAGAATAAGAAATGTGTACTATGTGCTGCAACACAACTCAGGACCCCAGTCCCAGAACTATGTGGAATGTGTCCTCTAACTGCCAGTGACTGAAACCTACACTCGTTGAACAACTGCAGTACACAGTCAGTGGTCGTGTACTGTCACTCCGAATCAAGATCAAGTGCAGACCGTAACACAGGTACAGCCTGAGAGAAGAGGGCTGAACAACGTTGCTGTCTCAGACGAGAGAGTGTTCACTAAAGGCATTTACTCCTGTTGTCTTAGATCTTAAACAAATCATTAAATTAATCATATTTGTTGTGGTATGCTATCTGGCTGTGCAGACAGTTTGGGTTGTATTTGTAGATGTCTCTGTTACTCATTATAATCCGTACTGCTTGTGATTGGAACCATTCTCTAATGTAGAAATGGTCCTCACTAGAACTATTGCAGGCTCGGTCGTGGACATTGGTTTTTTTTTTCAGAGCTTTGAAATACACAAGAAAACCTTTGTTCACCTTTGTTGAACTGATGTGCCAATGTACTTTTCAGAAGCAGACATCTCACAACTGTGGCACATTCTAGTCTGTATGTGGCATGACACCATATGTAAAACTATTTGTGTATTTGTTATGATTTGAGTAAACTTTCTTATTCATCTGCTTCTCTTTGTCTACACATCGCCTTCTGTAACAGATCCATATTAAATAAAGGAAAGTAATCAGCGTTATCAACGTTAGCGTACTTCCTCTAATGTGTGGAGTCAGTGTTTTCTTATCAAATAATGTATGCAGTAAAGGATATACAATCTTGAAAAATGTCAGTTAATGTCAGTTACATGGTCTTAACTATAACAATTTAGGGAAAATGCTCTTCTCTTAGGGGCTAATTCCCTTAGCGCCATTTTTCTATAAAAGGAGAAAAACGTAGATTTTTATGATAATTGTGGACAATGCTGATCAATCACATTGTAGCTGTTGCATGTTACAATCATTCCTCAAGCAGAATACCTCAAATGTCTGAAATATTTTCATATCATATCATATTGGCTTTCTAAGACAAATAAATGAGTGACACTTCAAGTGTCTAAGCAATTTCAAAAAGAGACAAAATTAACATTTCTAGCGTTTGGTAACCTCGGGCAGATTCTGCATGCATGTCAATCTACACCTTTATACAGTGTTTAATGGAGGCGCTTTTAAAAAGTGCTACATTTTATGAATCTCCTGAAGCAAAATTTGTACCCCCCCTATAATACTTCTTATCTCCACGTATGCAAATTGCAAACCACCAGATAAACATTTTGAAATCTGTGACCTGCTGAGGCAAAAAAAAAAAAGTATGATCCAAAAATCCTAGCAAGAACGCGCAGTACAAATCTTATCACCCACAGTGAAGAGTTTCAGCGAGGTCAGTTGCATTTTGAGCTCCTTAACATCTACATGGGCGAGATGTGAGAGCCCTGCGTCTGCGGGGGACCATCCTGAGGTCAATACTACAACATCGTAAACTAATGATCAGGCAAATTCCCTCAGTCCTGCTCTGCACCCTCCTACGTCTTTCCCTCAATCTGTTGTTGCCCTCCATCTTTCCGACTCTGATCCCCTGCAGCGTTGCAGAAATGAGAAACAACTGAAGACTCGGCGGCGTCTGGTCCGCGCTGCTTCTCGGATACACAGCACGGACAAACAAGGCTGTTCGTTAAGAGACTAATGAAACACTGCCTCGCCTGATTTTGGTCTTTCATGGCCTTTTCGTCTGGTGTTTCCTTGTCACCCAGTCCTTTCTTTTGTTGTGGCCTTGGCATTAACTCTCGCCTCGAAATATATATGCAAATAAAGAAAGAAAATTACTTGTAATAACACAAATGTTTAAATTAAAGGTGATGCCAGACAGT